>NC_138424.1:22494935-22521065 GCF_016097725.1 Ips typographus
ATCATTTTTTTTGAAAAGGTTTTATCGTTTCATACTCCCTGTATGCATTGTTGTTCTTTGTTGTTTTTGATACTGACACGGCAGGTAGCAGGTAAAATTTGGCGTAGAAAGTAAAACAGGGTGATCATTAACTTTATATCAAGAAAGTTAAGAATAAAGAAGTATTTTTATAAGTGAATTGTTCAAAGTGACCTCCGTTTGAAGCCAAACAGTATTCCAAACAATCATAAAATGCCCTTTTGACGTTCAAAAGATGTCGGGTCGTGATGCAGTCAAATATGTCACTCTACCTGCTACCTGCTCTGCCAGTATCAAAAACCACAAGGAACAACAATGCATACAGGGAGTATGAAACGATAAAATCTTTTCGAAAAAAAAAATATTTTTTTCCAGTTTTTAATCACTTTTTAGACCAAATTGGTAGACTTACTTAAGCTTCAGGGTACTAAAGACACACCCGTCAAGTTATAGATTTGCAGTTCCAAAATAAAATGGTCTAACATGGGCTTAAAAATTTAACACGTAAAATCCTATGTTGCGCGTTAAAAAAAACGCACTGTATAAGACATTTTTTGGTTGGTGGCAAAAAAACCTAGTGAAGTCCTAGAAAATGGGCATTGGTCTAGTTTGAAAACAGACACTTAGGGAGACTTTACACTTCCACACTTATTAATTATATGTATTTAACTTATCCTTAGAAAGTTATATTAGACTAGTTGACAACAGGGTATGAAAAAATGTAATATAACCTTAAAGAAAAGTCATTGTCAAAAATATACAAGGGGCAAATTGTCAAAGTTTTATGGATAGGGTAGAACCAAAAAGATCGTAAACTGACTTTATATGTGATTTTCGTCAAAAGTTTTGACATATGTATGATTGTGGAACCGGGTCTAATGCCTATTACCCCGACACTTCTAAGTCGATTTTAAGTACAACTTAAAAGCTAAGTTGAAGTTTGAATATGACAACAGATCAGGTGCAAATAACACATAAGTATAAACTAATCTAAGCTGTCATTAAACTTAACTTAGCCAATGTTGGGAAAACGGACATAAAAGATACAATAATAACTACTCAGTGCCAGTAGATGCCATCTCTCAGTAAATTTATTGCAGGACTTCCCAAAACAATATTAATTGTATTATTTGGATTCTGAATAAGTTTATTCAAAGATGAAAACAACCACACTTAAAATCACATTAATTACTTAATCCGATACGGACGTTGCCTATACCTAAAGGTAGGTACATCAAGATATCTATACAACTAAAATATCGGCAGATACGTACATATTATAAAAAATCTAGTAACACCTAAACATACAAGGGCTTCTCAAGTACAGTTAATCTAGAATAGTTCTGTACTAATTTTCACAAGAAAAAAAAAAGACTCATTATATGAGATCAGAAGTAAAATACAGGGTTTGCCCTTTTCGTTCAGATTTAATGTATAATATAAAATTATTTAAAGATAGAATAGGTATAGGGAAATTTGGTATGCTTCAAATCAAGACTTTTAGCAATATTTTTTTCAAAAACCTGTATTTTCTGTAGATAAATTTAAAGTTTTACTGTATCAGGCTTAATCATCCCTTTAAATTTCAAGCTCCAATTTAAAATATCTTGTGAGTTTAAATTATCGCCAACTTACTGAAAATTCGCTCGAATAATGACTTTACAATAGTTATGATTAGTCACCAAAACAAAATATAATATCACAATGATTTAACCTAACTATAATTTTCAATGGACTATACAAAAAACATCATATTAACAATGCACGAATATTACTACACGGTATACACTATACAGATTTTTAAAATGTGACCATTAAATCGATATTTATAGGGAAAATTGTTCTAACACATTTAATTCAACCTAAAATTAAAAAACAATTAATTTGTTCAAGTGAATTTGTAAAGAAAAATCGACAAAAACGCAATAGCCTTGGAACATAAAGATGGATTTATAAACAACTGTTATGTTATTTCCAATTTGCCCTGTTCAGAAAATAGCCGTAGGCTGCTTTACACTTGGCCGATTTTCTACCTCCAATTAAAATTGTTGCAAGTTTTTAGAGCTCCAATAAGTTGCAGCTTGCAGCTTTGTTTTAGTTGACAATTTTCGTAGTACCAACCTGATTTTTATAAAGTTTTTACCGAAGAATGACAAAAAATGATAATTGAGTAAGAAGGTTATGTGATTAAGTTTTGATCAATTTGGTTTTTGTGACAGTTTGTATAGCTATACTCTATTTAAAAAGTGTCGAATGTGATTGGTCATTTTTCATAATTTATATGTATCTGCAATGGTTTTCGATATATTGACGTTTAAAAAATGACATTTTTAGGACAGGAAAACAGGATAAAACAAAACAAAACTATACACAATTAAATACTGTAAAGTCCTCAGTAAACGGTAACTTTTCGTTGAGATTTGGAAGCAAAAAATGCATCATTATTAAATGTTGGTAGAAAAATATCATTTATTGTGATCCTTTCAGAAAGTATTAACTTTTCACATAAGTAGCTTAATGCTTACTTGTTATAATATTAGACGGACAATTTTAAAAGTAGGGTGTTTTATTTAAAAAACTGGAGTTCTTACACTTTTTAAAATGGGCCTCTCCCACAATTTTTTTTTATTTCATAACTACAAAGACGGATTGAAAATATTATACCCGTATTTTTTTGTTATGAAAAATATTAAGTCTAAATAGAAAAAAAATGATGATAAAAACTACATTAATCTCATGTTTAAAACGCCCGCCGCCGGTGACGTACTACACTATCAACCAATCAGCGACAAGAAGTGAAACAGATGGCGTGCAACAGCCAATAAAATCGCCCAGAATTACGTACGTCACATGCGCGCCAAAACAGATCTTTTAAATTTAATGGACAAATTCAAACTAATGTAGGAACATTTACGACCATAATTTTTTCTTCAAGAATATGAAAAATTAGTTTTTTGATCCTATTCTTTCGATTCCAGTCATTAAAACAAAAATTTATGATATGTGGGATAGGCCCATTAATTTTTTGAGGCCAATTTTAGGACCGGGACTCTCCGGGATTCTGGGTGATTTTGGAATCCCGGGACCTGTGTAGAGATGAGAGATACCATTCCTCATACTAGTGTGGAGTCCGAACGATCTTTCTCAGTGGCTCAGATCGGCCCTAGAGAACAACTCTTAAAACTCTAGTAGCCTTATAATTTTAATTTACTCGATAAAAAATAGGTAATAAAGTTTGGGTTTTCCCGATGGGTTTACAAATATTTGTTAATATTTTTTTCTCCTAAAAAAGAGTTGACATTCTTTAATTTTATTAAAAACATTTTTTTTTTGGTTACTTTTCATATTTTTCGGGACCATCGGACTAGTCCCGGGACTTTTCAATTCAGTGCCGAATCGCTTTCTAGTAAAAAAAAAAAACAAAAGATTCTACATCTTTCAGTTCTTTCAATATTAAAACGGTTTAATCATGACCCAAACCTGCACTTTTCCTCTCTAAAGTACTAGATTCTATGCCGCTATCCTCGTCCGCGCTGTCCAACAAATTAGCCTCGCCCTTACAGAAACCGTCGCGTTTCGTTTGCGGAACCATCGTTGTTGGTTCGCATTTCAACGGTTCCAAGCAGGCAATGTTATTTTCTTGTTCCAGAACGGGCAAAACGTTCAAAGGTCGATACGGCAAAACGTCAAAACAAACGTTCTTATTAGTAGAGTGAGTGTCGTCGTTAACAGGTGGAGTATCGACGTGCTGTACTAGAAACCGACTTTTTCCGAAAGTGGAAAATGTCGGTTTCTCTCTCAGTACGACCGGTTCTGGTTGCGGTTCTACCGTAAACGTTTTGACGGAAGTGAACGCGGATGGACTCGGGGGCAAATTAAGTTTCAGTTGATTTCGCGTATGGCGTAGTCCTCCTAATACATCCTTCACATCTGGAAAAAAATCGGATGGTTTGAAAATGCTGTTATTTTTTATTCTAAATTATTAAACTACTTTAATCTAAATTCCATCGCTTTTTTATTTAGTTGTTTTTATTAGTTTCTCTTTATTGCCCAAGTAACACATCACATACCACTTGGTGTTGTTATCAGATTTATATCCGCTTGTTAAACTGCATAATTTTAAGATGATAGTAACTATACAATGTGTCCCGCTTTTCATCAGTACACCTTGATATCTCAGTTAATAATAATGCGATTCTCTTTAAATTATGGTGGTGATTGTATGTCAGAAAAATGAAGTATTTGGTGCGGCGTAAAAAGGGTTTTCTTCTAACATACAATTACCACCGTAATGTAAAGAAAATGGCATTATTATTAACTGAGATATCAAGGTGTACCGATGAAAAACGGGACACACTGTAGACTCACCGCTACTTGTGACTGGTTGATCTTGAATGTTATTTAAAACTTGAGCGGCAAGTTTTCGGAGTGGCAAAACTTCAAGACAAGGAAAATTTTTGTCCGTAAAATCGACTGGTGTAGAGTCCTCCAGTCCGCTGTCCGGCGTGCTACTCTGATCCGTCCATATTGACGCCCCTGGGAAGAATTGAGAGCAGAGCACGTTCGCGTCCAAATTGGTCGTCTTTGAGGGCGATGATATGAAATCATTTTCATTGTTTAACGATGAACCTGAAGAGAAACCATATTGAAAACCATTAAGTGGGTCTTCTGCTTATTTGCCTCTTTAAATGAGGAGGAATACCTCTCACGATCAATACATTGTTCAAGTACAGAGAGGATTTTTGAATCAGCGCTATCTTTACATGGACAAATTTATAAAAACCCAGCAACCCCAGTATTTTTCTTTTTTTATACATCACAAAAACCAAATACAGCTAACTGATACCTTGACTGTGATTTGCACCGATCGTGCGTCTTATTTGGATTACCACGTTTCATTTTTTTGCAACCATCATGTAGTTTATATTTTAAATTTGATTATCAATGAGCGGAGACGAAAAACATCTGTTAAAAATTTTGAACAGTTACGGAGGATAGGTTAAGCAACATATAATTTTTTATTGACTTAACCAAACACCATACAACCTAATATAAATTAAAGCTGGATTTATAGATTGACTCAACACAATCACAGCATAAACGCTTCATGTTAATATTAATTTATAGATTTTTTTGCCATAAAGCAAATTTTGTATATAAATGACAGAGATACTGTTCTCGCGGAGTGAGTTCACCCGTGCGTCATGAAGGCTACGTCATTTATAATCATATGAATCAAATCAAGTTTTCATCAACAAACCTGTTGTGTTCATATTATACAGGGTGATTCCAAAGTTGGGGCTTTCCTTTCACCTACGAATAGGGCTTCAAAAAATAAGTTTTTTTTTCATTTGACGCTTTTTCGAAATATGAACAATAACGAAGATACCGGGTGTCAAAGTTTTACTGAAAAAAAACAAAATAAAAAATAACATAAATTTAATTACTAATTACAGGTTATTCCTTATCAACAGACATAAACAAAAACAAAAGATTTCAGACGCCTTTGAACTAAGTTTTAATAATTTTACATTTTAAATTAAAACAGCATTTAATTTTAGGCACGCATTTTTATTTTTATTTTTTTTACTGGGAAACGGTGCGTCGTAGCAAAAAATAATAAAACGGGTTTTATTTTTAGAATTGAACAAGGAATTCAATAATACATTTTATGTTGAAAAAAAAAACCAGTAGGGTAATATTTTTTTTCAAAAATGTTTTAAAAAAACTGTACGCGCGCCACTGGTAAACGCAAGAAAATTGTTGTTTCTTGGAAAATTTCCTTTCCACGTAGCAACTGAGACCTACAAAATTTTGTTTAATTACTTCAAGTGGTTTGGCCAAAATCATTACATTTTTATTTTTTCAGTAAAACTTTGACACCCTGTATCTTCGTTATTGTTCATATTTCGAAAAAGCGTCATAGGAAAGCACCAACTTTGGAATCACCCTGTAGAAAAGGGCGTGTCTACAGCTTAGTCACGTTTAAAATTTTGCGTGTATTGTCAGTCAGGAAGTAGAGATCTTTGGCTGCAAATTTGCACTAAAACAACCTTATACCAAAGCAAATCAAAAATATCTTGACCGAAATAACATTTTTTATTTATGAGAAGTCTCCGTTTGGATCATAGATTTCCGTCTAAATTTGAAACCTAATATATTTACCAAAATTCACAGAGATGTATCACCAATATGTAGTATTTCTTTAACTTTAAGCCGTGATTTAGGTTCTGGATGGTTACATGTTTCTCTAAAATAAATACAACAAACTAAAAATTCAATAAGACATTATGAGTGATGCTGTAGTATCTCATATCTCATTTTCAGGTTGCAATCCACTTATTTTATTTTAAACCCGCTGGAAAACATTTTAGACGCTTATTTAATTTTTTCTATGACTTTATTATTAATATGTTTCAAGAAATTTTTATGAAAAATCTATAATGCAACCCAAAAATCTCAGTCTCTGGAAACAATGAAATGTTAATAGATGTTTCTTACAAAAGTAGATATATTTTACTATTATTAACATACTATCGTTGTACAGGGTGATTGATTGAATTTTGACCACCCCCTTAACTTTCTTAATTTTGATTTTAGCAAAAAACGTTAAATACAAAACCAGTAGATATTTAGGTCTACTTTATTTTTAGATAAACAGTTATTATACAGGGTGTCCCAAATTTGAGTAATAAACCAAACTTATGTTTTTTTAAATACGATGACCAACTTTTTATCCGATATTTGAATTCTACGTCAAATTCTAGGCCTAATTGATGTAAAATGTCTGTATCGATATTCAACTGTTTCCGCAGCAGCGTCCTTGATTGGTTGAATTTTGACCACCCCCTTAACTTTTTTAATTTTGATTTTAGCAAAAAACGTTAAATATAAAACTAGAAGATATTTAGGTCTACTTTATTCTTAGATAAACAGTTATTTATTATACAGGGTGTCCCAAATTTTAGTAACGAACCTTATCCGATAATCGCATTCTACGTCAAATTTTAGGAATTGATGTAAAATGTCTGTATCGATAATCAACTGTTTCCGCAGCATCTGTTACTTTAACAATGTTTCCTCGACTATGTGATTAAGGTTTAATTTAGTTACTCAACTTTGGGGCAGCCTGTATAATAACTGTTTATATAAGAGTAAAAGTAGACCCAAATATCTATAACTGTTGCTACAACTAGTTTTTTTACTAAAATCAAAAATACGGAAGTTAAGGGGGTGGTTAAAATTCAATCAATCAAGGACGCTGCTGCGGAAACAGTTGAATATCGATACAGACATTTTACATCAATAGGCCTAGAATTTGACGTAGAATTCAAATATCGGATAAAAAGTTGGTCATTCTATTTAAAAAAAACCATAAGTTTGGTTCGTTACTCAAATTTGGGACACCCTGTATAATAACTGTTTATCTAAAATTAATGTAGACCTAAATATCTTCTAGTTTTGTTTTTAACGTTTTTTGCTAAAATCAAAATTATGGAAGTTAAGGGGGTGGTCAAAATTCAATCAATCACCCTGTACATAAACACAACATAAAAGTTGTAACTTGACCAACTCTTGTGTTATGTCGTGCACTTCTGTGCTATGCTTGTGCATCTATAAATTGCCTTGTGTATGTCTCATAGTATATCGTTTCTATACTAAGCTTCTCTTAAGTTGTATTGTATCAATCTACAAACCCAGCTTAACAGATATTAATTAAGTGAGTGACTTAAATAAACAATTGAGGATTGGAGTTCGTACTATAGAAAGTAATTTACCATCTGTTAATGCTGAATATTAAATTTGTTAAATGATTGTCTTACATGAGCAGGTTATGAAAAGTACGTTATTGTGGTTGAAGGAGAAACTCAGCTGATTCAAATGACTGTGCAATATCAATTGCAATATTTCTAGACGGACAAAATTAGAAAAAATAAATAAACGAATTTATTATAACCCAACTAAAAAAGTTTTCATTTCTTGTAACCCAGCCAATCCCGTCATATTCACCGCAGAATTGTTTGGAATATCTTTATTTTAAGATTCAAGTACTGTATTAGTTTTATATTATACAAAATTGACAAAATATAAAAATTCAAGAAACTTCCAACCAGTTTATCAGTTTTTAAAACCTGTGGACCTGTTTTTGCGGGTGTGGCAAAATATTTTGGAAACAGAGTTTGAACCGAGTTTTTCTCTAGATACTTCTAATATACCATCACCGTGTCATTACCAAACAACCTTAACTATAGTGAATTGTAACGAAATATTGACTAAAGCAATGAAAATTTAAACATAAAGTAATGCTTTCAAATTAAATGTATTTTCGATGGTTGCAAAAGAACGAATTGAATTGATTTAAAAATTGAAAGCTGGCGTGGGCTACGAATTGTGGAGCACATTAGTTTAATACTAAATATTCAGAATATTTGTAATAGCGCATAATAAAAAATATATTTGATGCTCCAATTTTTCTTCATAGTCACTTTGTTTATTTATACTTTTAATAAATATTCTATTTTTTCACCATTATTTAATTATCCTCAGTTATATTCCTCTCTGAACGGAACACGAACAAAGATACGATGATCTAAAAGTATTCCTTACTTGAACCATCACCCTGTAAGTCGTTGATGGATGTGGTGAGATAATACAAGCTACGTCTACTGTTGTTAATTTTGGGTTTGAAGGTAAAGGTGCTTGGATTTAGGTCACTTTCTGTAGTGGGCGGGGGCAAATAAGTATCGACGTCAAATTCCCACTCTGGAATCCAGAATATAGAACAATGTCACTGTCAGGGACTTTTTTAAAATTGCTCAACAGATTCTGATGAAAATGATGCGTGAGTATGAGGTGAATTATGGGATGATTGACACTCCTGCCTTCGATCATGTTGGTGATTTAAAATAATCATTTCAGACTGAATGCAATGAATTATACACGTAATTGCTAAAGACTTACCAGTAAAGGAGGCGTAGTCAATCTGCGGTTTCCACAAGTCTTGACTTTGCAATACGGGACTGTCTGGTTCCTTAGGGTACTCGTACACGCAATGGTATTTTTGTTTTTTGAACCACACTCCTTTGGACTTTTTCTGTTTAAAAATTTCAAACTGGTTGTTTAACACTGCAACCGTTCATTATTGATTGCAAACTTTTTGTTACCGATTTGGTTCTTTCCAAACTTTTGTCGGGAGAACGCAAAGCTGACTTGGTGGGCGTCGCAAATTTGTCCCAGGCCGACGGAACAAATTCCAGATTGTCCCCTTCGTCATCGCTTGACGTCGTGCTGACGTCGCTTTCCGTAATTTCTTCAGCAATCCCATCCATCGGTTGAACGTCTTCCAACTAAAATCCATTTGTTTTTATCGAGATTTTTATTTATGCTTTCAAAAAGGAGCGTAACTAAAACGCCTTTTTTAGTCGACATTGCTCAATACTGATTTAGGTGTAGAAAACTAAAAAAAAAAAGAATGCACCCACAACCAAAGTTTAATTTTTATTTATTACACAAAATGGACTACTACTTTATTACGTTTATAACATATTGCTGAATGTGAATATATGAACGCAAAAATATGTTTATGTTTTATACAGTGTGTACCAAATTGGTTCCAAACGTATTAAGATCTCGGTAACCGTAGGGGCTACAGAGTCGGTTGGAAATGGGGAAAGTTTCAGAGAATTGTATGTCAATAATATTTACGGTTTCCAAATTGAATAATTATCTTTTTCAGTTTTCCGGAAAATTGGGAAAACGTCAGCGGCTGCATTAAACAATTGCTTACAGTTCCTTAACAAAGCCAAAAAGAGTTTTGAAACTCAGACATTATTAGGGCATTTCTTTACATAGAACACAATGGCGTATTTAGAAAAAAATCTATCGCCATTTTTTTTTCGAAATATGGATGATAACTATGTAAATTCTTTGTATTTTTGAAAGCGCTTAAAAACCCTTTTCAATGATGTACTTGATGATGGGCAAAAAAGTTTTTTAATTTTTTTGTCATAGGTGGCGTTCGAAAATTTCACCGCTATTATAAAAAAACAAATGACAATCAGCTTTGGGTTATGTCAAAGTTATTAGTAGAATAGAGTATGTATTGTAAAATTGTAATCAAAATGACACCAAATTATTCAAATTAAGAAAAATGGATAGAATTGTATTTCAAAATTGAGTTGAAACTAACAAAATTTAAAAAATGTTGCAAAATAGAGTACGGAAGCGAACATGTTATTTAATTATGTAAACGATCTATAATTGATCAAGGATAAATCTAAATTGCCTTTCGTGTAGTTGGTTCCGTTCTGGTAACTGTTGTACGTATCCTGCCGCGTTTTCGTTCAATTTGAAATATGTACAATTCTTATCATTCATCATGTTTTTTTCACTTTATTTAATAAATATATAATAATACGTTTATTTACGACCCTTTTGACAACTTAACAAAATAGTATATTATTCAACGAGCTTTTTATGATAGCCATTAATCCCTAAGGGGGATGTTTACGTCACGAGCCGCAGGCGAGGGACGCAAATCTCCCGTGGGATTAATGGCCATAAAAAACGAGGATAATACTATACTTTGTCCACGACCACTGTCCATTACCACTAATGCCAAGTGCAGGCAAATTAGAAGTTGATACTCTTTTATGTAGATAATAAATAATATAGGTAATCTCTCAAATCCGCCATAACAACTGAAATGTCAAACTCGATACGATTAGGATCGCGTTTAGAAAGGCCGTCGGTGTACAAGTCGTGACAGAATTTGGGAAAAAATGGATCACGTGAACAATTTATTTACATAACTATATGGTGGCATGTGACAAACGCCACGGTGCGCACACCAGCCCTATTTCTGAACGCACCCCCAGCGTTGCCGCCTACGACCACAAGGGCACTGACGTTGTCAATGTCAACTTAAAAAACCACAGAACTAAGGACGGTCATACACCAAAAATATTTCAAATATAAATTATGGAATTTACCTAATGATTTGGCAAACTCCTGTACTGTGTTATTGCGGTGTATTTGTTAAGAAAATGGTATTCTGAATTAGCAGTAATTGCAAAGACATAAGTGGATGTCTACATGCAAGAAATACCGCATATCCATGTTTTATGCTTGGTGTGCAACCACCTTTAGGTCGAGAGGGAATAATGATCATTATTCCTCTTCATTAATCACTCTGACGCTATATGACCTTCATTTAACTTCTGTCAACACGCTGAATATTAGTACATTATTGGTTGGTCGTGGACAAACATTTATTTAAACGAAATTAAACGCAATGGCAGAGTTTTTTGTTTTTTTATAAAGCCCGCCAAATCTTACAATAGTCTCTGTAAGCAAAAATCAAATAATAGGAGTAAATTAATAAAGAAGGAGGAGGAGTTTTTTCCGATTTTGTAAATTATAAAAATTTGGAGATATAGCCACTACACATAACACACTGATTGTCATTTGTTTCGACTGGCATTCCATTTGTTTCGACAAGAAGTAAATTGTACATAAGAAATCGTACTTACCAAATCATGCGGGGCGGCATTAAGGGCCTTAAGCGACTCCTCATGCTCCCCTTCCTAAACGGAATCACATATAAAAAAGGGTTAGAACAAAAATGGTGAAAAGAAACAAGGTTAAACAAAAAAAACAAAACTGGACGTAAAAGAAAAAAAAAACACTTAATAACTCATGCCTACAACTATAAACCACTTTAATGCTTACCTTCCATATAAACTCTCCGCTCGAACTGGACCTAGTGTCTGAGCCGCTGTCCCATTCTTGCTCTTCGACATCGTTACTTTCGCTAAACGACGTCGACATCAATTGGCTGTCAATCGGGCCACAGAATCTTATATCAGTTAAAATTCCCAACATTTCGTTTGTTTCCTGTTGCTGTTCCTCGGACGGTTTGGCACTCGTATCAACCGTGATATTTTCGTAAAGGTTTGTTATGGTATCATCTTCATCTTCGTCTGACGCTACTTTATCGTATATGGCGGCTTCAGGCTTAGACGGCTCTTCGATTGATGGGATTAAGATTGGTTTTTTGCATCGAATCGTAGGTTAATAGCGAAGCCGGTAGCGATTTCCACGGTTTGTCTTCGGGCGAAGGCAAAGGAGCAACCTAGAAAATTTCGCGTTACAATTTTCGGCATGAAACCTTCTTATAAAAGAAACAAGGAGTAAATAAATTGTATTGTACCTGCATTTGAACTTATTTAGGTCTTTAGGGATTTTTTGTTATCCGATTTAAATAAAGTTGTGGTAATATGTGTATGACTAATAAAGGCACATTTTAAAATTATTCGCCCAAAATCAGGTTTTCAGCCGGATGGGCACAGAAAACAAACTCCTTTCCGGAGATGTTTCTGCATTACTTTAATTTGTATTTTCCTTTAAGATTCTCTCAGGAAACTAATCTCATAAAACGTTTTTTCAAGAGTCCGAAAATCAAAGAGTTCCAAAATAAGCTCTACATTCTTAACAGTTTAAAGATTTATCCTGAATGCAGTAAAATTTACTACGATATGAAAATCGAACATGTTAAACTTTTAACAGAAGGAAAGAGTAAATTTTATATAAATTCCGACAAAAAAAAACAAAACATTGTTCAGATTATTCATAATCTAACGGGAAACCAAAAAAAGAAAGATTTTCTACTGTTCCAGCGCCATCTACAATATTTGACAAATTTTGTTTGCTCAGGAAGCCCTAAGTAAAAGAAGCTTTTTTATCATTCACGCATTAATGTGAACTTGCATTCTATTTATTTATCTAGGGTGGATGAGAGTGAAGTTATACGGATTTCTACGGATCCTACTGCTCTAAAACAGCCACTCTTATACTTTCATTCAAGAAGAGCAATGCAGATATTTTCGAAAATTATGGACCCATTAGTATCCCTATTGTCTTCTTTTGAATATAGTAGAATTGTTAATTTTTTTCGGATTTAATAAATTACTCTCGAGCTTCCAGCACGGCAAATCTGTAGAAAGAAATTTTCGAGTTGATTTCTGAGATTTCGGATGCTCTGGAAGAGGAAAATCTTTGTGCTGAGCTCGTCCTCGATTTGTTCAAGGCTTTCGACTGCCTCAACCACAAAACTTTGCTTTGTAAACCTCATAGATACAGTATTAGAGAATATGCTTTCTCGTGAATAGAGTCATCTCGTCGTACGCAGTATGTGACAATAAAAGACCAAGAATCAGAGAGTCTTCAAATAAAATTTAAGTCTATTCCTTCTTTTTATTATTTATTTGAGTGATCTGCCAGATGCTTTTCATAATAATAATTGCTTATAATAAACTATATGCAGATGATTCTAATTTGATCATAAAGAAAATAGTCTATCAGAGTAAGTATTGAGGGTAGAAGAACAATATAATTAGATAAAGAAGTGGCTTGATAATAATGGCGTAATTTTAAATTGAGAAAAATACTCTTTAAATAAGTATATGAATTTTTTTTGTTGTATAAGTGGAATCCTGTTGTTACATAACTCTTGATCCAACCACAAACCATATCCAAAAATACATATTATTTTAATTTAGTATCAAGTAAAGTGTGGACTATCCGGTCAAAAGTCTTACTGAACGCAACATTAAGCAACACACAAGATTGATCAATATACTGGGATACGTCTGTAATTAAATAAAAATATACTGGTACTTACCGCTTTACTAGGAGACGGTTGTAGATGACAAGCACTCGAATGCCTTCGCTCGCTACTTAAAAAAGCCACTAGACTCATTTCATTAGACGCTACTACTGAATTGGATTCGTTATTATCGGTCTCTTTCACAGTTTCCTCACTGACATCCTTAACGTCCAAGTCATCTTTGCATTGATCATCTTCTTGATCTTGGATATTGGTTTCTTTGTCTGCAAAGTCTTCGAAATCGAACAGAGTATCACCGGAGCAGCAAGAACCTTGACTAGGAGTGTTGGCAACGTTGTCTGATTTGATAGTAATAGTTGTTGATAAAATCGGTGGATTGTCTGGATGGCACTGATCAGTCCAATCACTATCCGTTTCGCTGCTTTTAAAAATTATTATTGACACTTAGAGCGATATTTTACAGAGGGATCGTAAGCCAAAAATAGTTTTTGACGCATTTAGAAGTATGCAGATAAATATTTAACAGCTATTTTTTCCTTTTTAAAAACGCAACATTTTAACATTTAACGTTTGTGAAATTGCTGTTGGCATGTGCTTCATCAATAAATATTGATTGATTGAATATCAGTAGTTTTATTGGACATTTATTTCAAAATTAAATAAGATAAGAGACAACCGGCAATATGTTTCCTACCAAAGGCAAACCGAGGTCAGCCAAACACATCACCACAACGTCAAAGGAATTATTCCGACTGCCCCTTCTCGCTAAACAACTATTCTTTGCATTTATTATTAAATCTTAAATTTATTAACTGTTTATAGACCAAAGTGCTACCAGTTTTGCGTCCACAACAAACATTTTGAGTCGCATACAAAAGCTAGTCGACTTACCGTAGACTATTTACCATCATTTCATCATCATTTTCTTCGTCCAAACTACCCTCTTCAGGAATAGGCGACAGTGGCATATTGTAAACGTTATACTTCAAGAAAACCTCATCACGTTCGCCCTCATTCCAACTTTCGCTTTCTACTAAGTTTTCTTGGCCAACGCCCTACAAAATAATATTTGGAGAAACCAATAACCAAAATTATTTGCTATTTTCTTGCACAGCAGATAAGCTTTTAACAAAAAAACGAAAGAATTCGAATATATTTTTAAGTCTATCAATTATAACCCTTTAAACAAACATTAAAACTTAGATAGTAAAGAACAAATCATAATGATGACATACTTGCGCTTGTGGAAGTTTTCAAGCAATTCATTTCGTATAGCAATCATTATTTCGTCATCCACCCCAAATCTTATGTAACTATCTGTAATAATGTTCAATTTTGTAAAAAATTCTCAATCCTAAGGAGCAGTACTATTATACCTTTGCTAGTACCTGGGCGAGGCTCCGTTTCTTCTCGTGACGTATCATCATTGTTCGATTGAGGATGTAAAAACCATCCATCTCCGGATTTCGAACGTTTGGATTTCGTATGATCTAAAGTATTACAATTTTATTGTAGGTACATATTTAAGTAGCCAGTTAGAAAAAAATCAAATCAGATTTAGCAGAGCAAAATTAGCAAAGGTGAGTTACATAAAATAGCCTTTACCAAACCACCAGTCAAGGAAATTGTATTATTTTTTCTAAATATTATTGTCAGGTTTTTTTCTATAGCATATGGGTTTTGAAACATTATACCACACATTTAAATTTGTTTGCCCATTTTACAAATTGCATAGAAAAATTATTTAGCGAATAATCAATCAAGTGAGCTGCATTCACCTGAAAAATCAAACTACTTCAAAAAAAAAACACGTTGGTGCATTCTGTCACTTTTTGGCCTGTAATTCCTTGAGGAAGTCATTAAGGACAAATCACCTAACAACAAACTTAAAGAGCATGAAATTTTCTAGAACTTTCTTTATTAACAGTTTTTGATAGCTCCTCAAATATCACAGCAACACTCACTTGAAAGATGAAACTAGTTAAAACAAATTGAAGTCAGTCAAATGAATCGAAGTGTTGTTAAATCTACCGTAAAAATGCATAAACTAGGATTAACCAGAATTTCTATTCGTTCGTTCGTTGAAATTCGCCCATATTCGACATGAATAGTACTGTCAAACTGACATTGATAGAAGGTCAACATGTCAAAAGGTATCTATTTGAGAAATATGTATCAAAATTTTTTATAAACATTAGTTCTTAAATTATTCCCAGTGCTGCGCACGTTTTAACTCAAACACCCTTGATCGTCAATTTTGTAAACATTTGTCCCTAATTTTTTTAAATTTTCTACATGCTCTCTTCAAAATTCACTTACCTATGTCATCATTTTGTGCCTCTCCATTCAGAACTGGAATACTCACATCAAACGTTTGATTCACCACTTCGACCGTTTGATCGTTCCGGTCATCGGGCTCTTCGCTTTTAGTATCGACAACAAATGTGCCGTCTTGAAGCCCCTCTTCCAATTGATTTACGTTTTTGATAAACGTATCTCCATCGCTTCTTAGTACGACAGTTTGATTAAACTCACAACGTGATTGTTGGATCTTATCCTGATCCAGGAACACCATACTTTGAGGCTCCGACGTGAAACTATCAAAGAAATTCTCGTCCTCGTCCATGTTTGACTCAAACGACTTGCCGAGGAAAGTGTCCCAAGTCTCTAGAGAGTAGTTCATTAGTTTATCGTTCATGTTGTGCAGACTTTTAAAGTCGGGTGAATCTTCAAACAGGTTTACTTTTGGTAAACTTTGTAAGGATTGACTGTTTGGTTTCGCAAAAGGGGTGCTGGAGAAGTGGATGGTGGTGCTTTGCTGGTTTGCACTCAAATCAAACTCGACTGTTGGTTTCAGCTCTGACTCAATTGACTTGGGACTGCTTTTCAAGCTTATTACATCCAAATCCGAACCATTTTTTTTCAAGATAACTTTATGATCTTGAGCAGGTGACGTAGCTTCTAACGCATCACAATTTGGTAATTCTGTTGCAACACTTTCTGCATCACTACTCTCTTCTATTTTTTTTGGTGGTAAAAAGACATCATTCCTTTCCTCGTTGATAAACGTGGAAATTTCCAGGTACGTACAGTGAGTTTCGCCAGTTTTGGTACCTAAAGAACCAGGCGAAGAGTCGGACATTTTTTGCTCGTCATTTGGTCGAATTAAAGACTCCATAATGCTAGGTCCTCTAACAAAGTCTTGTTTAATCTCGGGCAACAGCACGTCCGTTTTGTTGACATTAGCACGCCGCCTACTTAACACTGAATTAACACTATCACTACTTTCTACATTCTCACTATAGAGATCAGGTACGTTATGAGATTCATTGTTCAAAGCCAACTCGGGAGATTCATCCGAAGAGCAGTGATCAACCACCAAGTTTGTTTCTAGTAAATCAAGATTAGCTTTAGCGTAATCCCCACTCTCGTCCAGACTGGCCAATATGTCTGGTAAATTCCGCTTTAGTTGGTTGCAATTCTTCAATTTTGCCTCCAAGTCCGTTTTTGTAATATAATGGAATTCTTCCCCGTCCACACTGCCAAAATCACTGTTTCTTTCGCTGTTATGTGAAGTGACGTAACCTAAATCACTTTTGTTTTCACTGTCCTGCCTACTGAAAGTCCTAGTCTCATCCCCCATGTTGATTAATTCTTGCAGCTTTGTCCCATGATCGAATTTGTTTATGGTGACGTTAAACACGCTGTAAATGTGGTTGATCGGTTTCATTTCCAGCGGATCGTTTAATTCGTGCAACAGACTCAAATTCGAATTGTTTTGACTTTTGTCAGGCACAAAAGCAAACTGTCACGTCTCTCTAATTGGAGTTTTTTCAGCTCGTTTGGAAAGTCGTGTTCAATGTTGAGTAAATTACCCTCGCTACTAAAGTTGAGAGCGATGTTTTCCAAATTTGATCTGTTCCTAGACGATCGGTTCAGTCGGTAATCCAAACTGGGCATTGGAGTCTCCGTTTCTGATTCCGAATAGTCGACGTGTGTCAGTACCATTAGGTCTGCCACTGAACGGGATTTCAACCTCACTTTTCGCTGTAAGCCCCACGTTCAACTTTCCGTCTCCAGTTCTCTTCCTCCGTATCACTTCCGCTGCTGCCTCCTTGCTTGAAAATCAAACTATCCGTCATACTGTCAATTTGTACGCAAGCGGACTTTTCTTCGTCTTGGCCTATCTTAAATTGCAGTGGATCTGCAGACTCGCATTCGCTGTGGTTGTCAGTCTTAACAATCGTGTTCGGTTTGAAATTCTCCCAGCGTTTATCAAAATCGCTAGCGTCCTGTAAGGGGTCTTGAGTATTTTTGTGAACTTGCAGCAAGTCACACAACATCAGATCGATTTGAGATACTTTCGGTCTTGATTCTGCACTGCTCCAACACATGCGCATCAATCGGAACAAATAATCCGAATATAGTTGCGGTTTAGTAGGGCCGTCCAGTCTCAGATTTTCGGGTCCCAATACTCTGGACACCACTTCGTCATCGTCCAGTCCTTCGTAGGGTTGCGCACCATTCTCGCATATTTCCCACATAGTTACGCCCAACGCCCATACGTTCGCCTCCTTTGTTAGAGGTTTCGGTTGTATGGTAGTCGGTGTGCAATCCAGAGATTCCGGTGACCTCCATCTGACTGGTATCAACGGTTCGCCGCCTTTGTAGTAATCTTCGGGATATTTGGAGGCGCTAAGCCCATAATCACCTAGTTTAAGTGTGAGGTTCTCTGTGAGTAAGCAGTTTCTGGACGCTAAATCTCTGCAATTAGAAAAACAACCACATGGATGACTTTGAGTCATTTTTGTAAAATTTGAATTATTTTATGCCTAATATACAGGGTGTCCCTAAAATGTGCGGAAAGAATGCTACAGCAATACATACCAGGTGTCCAAGAGCACCCTGGACATAGGAGATTAACATGGGAAAGCGGTTTTGATTTTTTTGCGCCTGTACGGTTGATTTGATTGAAAAATCGTATTAATGAAAGTTGTAGTACCTATCACGGACTAGTTTTCTGTATTTTTTTCGGATCTCTAACTTGAGCCCTTTCGTCGTAAAACATGAACAAAAATGAGAAAATTTAAACTTTTGGCCTGCACTGTATAGGCGGTTGTCGGGCAACGGGTAAACATTTCATTGTTGCTGGTACGGTTGCTCGACAACCGCTTATACAGTGCAGGTAAAAAGTTTAAATTTTCGCATTTTTGTTCGTGTTTTACGACGAAAGGGATCAAGTTAGAGATCTGAAAAAAATACAGAAAATTAGTCCGTGATAGGTACTACAACTTTCATTAATACGATTTTTCAATCAAATCAACCGTACAGGCGCAAAAAAATCAAAACCGTTTTCCCATGTTAATCTCCTATGTCCAGGGTGCTCTTGGACACCTGGTATGTCCTTGGGTCTTAAATACGGCGATATGACCTAAGCTTACCTTAGTCCAAACGTGGATAATGTAGAAAATAGTAGACAGAGTCAAAAGTGCAATTTAGTTTTTCGTCAAGATGTTTTTTAATAATTAGCGAATTGCTTCAACATTTGGCTAGGAGTTTGTTAGGGTAAATAAAGTCTCTACAATCGACTGTTTTCGAAAATCGAATTCGAAAAATTTGGACCACACCCACCACTTTATACTGTATAAAGAGATAGAAAAAATGTTAAATAGCAGAATTGTTCGTCGAGAACAGCCAATTACGTTCATCGTATTTTGCTATACTATTCCATTTAAAATTTCAGAGTATTCGGACAATTTCATTTCATTGTTATCAAAACGCCCCCTAGCGGTAGATTTAGAGAGCTGAAAATTATTTCCAGCATTTTCTCGCGGCTACATTTATTAGACAATTTTTTTCCCGAAGTTCTACTATACAGGGTAATTCAAATTCGACCCTCACCATTGGGATCTCGGAAACTATAAGAGATACGAAAAAGTTTAAATTGGGGCAAAGTTGCGCAATGTAAAGCTCAACCAAATGCAGTTTTAATAATTTCGATTTTGCGAGTACTTCCGAAGATATCCGAAAAAAACTGAAAATTTGATTTTTTGTTTTTATTTATTTCTAATCTTATTTAAAGAGATATTCCAAAACTAAAAGCACCTTTTCATTGTCACTTTTTCTCAGCTATTCGATGATGGATTCAAATTTGCCACACGACGTTTCGTTTTTTGGCAGCCATCATCAACTTTCTTTTTTCTTATGGGCGCCATATTGGATTTTTAGCCCACCAAATAGTACGTTTTATTCTGATTTTAGTGATGTATAATAATTTATGATTTGCTTCATAAATAACAAAATAATTCAATAAAAACTATTTTTACTTTAGTTATTGGCTTTGAGTTAATGGGCCGTTTTATAAAATGTCATTATTTGACAGTACTTGTCAAACACGATAATTCGGACGATCATTAGAGCTTTTAGAGATTTTACCTTAGTTAGCTTTGTTAATGAGACGTTTTATGAAGATTACTTGGTAGTACTTGTCACACGCAATTGGCCTGAACATACTTAGTCACAAAGGTGTACACGTGACTTGACTTAAACCGGTTTATTCACTCGAAGAGCTTAGGCCACTCGCTACGCTTGTGGACCTAGTTGTTCTTTTCGTGAATAAAAAATGGTTTAAGTCACTTGCTGTATAAATAACTATTAAATCACTCTGAATGACATTCGCCTATTTACAGATGTAAACAAACAAACATCAATGTTACATCTATGGGGCGCGGTGCAAATTTAATAGAACTGTATTTTTAGTTTTTTTTTTAATATAAGAAGTCGAAATTTAATAAAATACTGTATAAGACACGTGACATAAACCGGTTTATTCACTCGAATAATATGAATGAATAAAAAATGGTTTGTCACTTACTGTATAAATAACTATAAACTTGCACTTAACATTATAAAAAATTGAAATTTGGCAAAAAATGAAGTTCTTAAAATGATGATCTTTCTCTTGGAAACATAAATAAGCCTTTTTAAGTTAGAGATAATGCTAAAAAATCTCTTTTTCTGATTAACCTAAATAGTTCAGCAATGCTTGTATAATAATAACATTTTCTGCGGGGGTTTCTTTTCTAGATACATTTTTAACTACGATTGATGCTCTAATGATCGTCCGAATTATCGTGTTTGACAAGTACTGTCAAATAATGACATTTTTTAAAACGGCCCATTAACTCAAAGCCAATAACTAAAGTAAAAATAGTTTTTATTGAATTATTTTGTTATTTATGAAGCAAATCATAAGTTATTATACATCACTAAAATCAGAATAAAACGTACTATTTGGTGGGCTAAAAATCCAATATGGCGCCCATAAGAAAAAGAAAGTTGATGATGACTGACAGAAAACGAAACGTCGTGTGGCAAATTTGAATCCATCATCGAATAGCTAGGAAAAAGTGGCAATGAAAAGATGCTATTAGTTTTAGGATATCTCTTCAAATAAGGTTAGAAATAAATAAAAACAAAAAATCAAATTTTCAATTTTTTTTCGGATATCTTCGGAAGTACTCGGAAAATCAAAAATTTTAAAACAGCATTTGGTTGAGCTTTAAATTGCGCAACTTTGCCCCAATTTAAACTTTCTCGTATCTCTTATGGTTTCCGAGATCCCAATGGTGAGGGTCGAATTTGAATTACCCTGTATACAGGTGTGGTAAATCCAAAACCGACCATAGAAAAACCCTGTAACGGACAGAGAAACGTAGATAATTGCATGCGCGGGACAAAGACAGAAAACGAAAAAAATATCAAGTAGGCCATATTTTCCAGTGCGCTGTTGCCAAAATCCAATACCGTCGACAAAATTAATTTTTTTTGTTACTCTAATTGGTATTTTATTAAGTTTACTATTCAACAATAAAGTAGTGTGTTATGTTAGTGTACATTTGAGTAATCCCTGACACAACTCGCTTCAGAATAATCAAAGAACAAAATTAATTTTGTCGACGGTATTGGACTTTGGCAACAGCGCACTGAAAATATGGCCTACTTGATATTTTTTTCGTTTTCTGTCTTTGTCCCGCACATGCAATTATCTACGTTTCTCTGTCCGTTACACGGTTTTCCTATGGTCGGTTTTGGATTTACCACACCTGTATAGTTTCTGAGAAACAGCCTTGTGCACGACTTATTGGACACCCTGTATGTAATGTAAGGGATGTGGTGCAAGTCTGTCTTAGGACTTTGTAGGAAACTGTCGTAATCATTTCATTTAGGGACAAGCCAAAAGGATCTACTAGTACGTTTTGAGGTTATGATACTTACGGGTGGATAAATCCATTGTCGTGCAAATGACGGACGGCGGAGGTTAACTGAGCACACCACTGCAAAGTCATGTCCTGCGTGTTAGATGTTCGTAATTTGGCCTTTAAATCACCTCCGGTGCACGATTCGTTTATAATCAGTAAGGGCGTATTCTGCAAACATTGCCTTTGAGGGCCAATAAATTCGGATGAGGAGGCGCTAAATAAAATAGAGCGTCGTTAAGGAATAGGACGCGATTGCGCGGACTGGATGTGACGTCCAGTATTTTAACAACCACCGGACTCCAGATCTTATTGGGTTCCAAATTTTGGGCAGCACCTTCAACCACCTAAAATATAGGATAGGAAGCATAACCGATTGATTAAAGTAACTGATAAACAGTGATTACCTTTCCGAAACGGCCATTTCCGAGTTCTCTAATGTATTTCAATTTAACACGCGGAAAATCACTAGCATTGCTCTCTACAAATTTGTAGTTCAATCATTTGAATATTCTTACGAGCAGTTAGAAACTAAGCAATTACTTACCATACCACTTTCGGACATCAATGTCACCATAAACAAAGTCCTGGGGAGTACCACTCTGTAATCGACAAACAGCTCTTATACTAATATAATTAACTTGAACCATATAGTTGGACTTACAATTGCCTCACCGCTCCCAACAAATACATCGTTATGTATGTTCGGAGGCCGTAATGGCGTAAAATGGTAAACTCTCCATTTGAAATAGGATTTTCATGACCTTGATCCACATTGCTAACCGTAGATACTACCACGGGACTGTTATGAAACTCCTAAGATGCAAAAATTAAATTGAGATCATTGTTTCATGCTATGCATGTAAATGGCATGCAACACCGAATCTACCAAGGAATCTACTATATGTACATGAAATTATTACATATTACATTCCGATTAGATTTACATAAAACCTTGCATAAAACTCATATATACAGGGTGTCCCGCGAAGTAAGGGACAAAATTTTACCATGTGTTTTCTCTGTTAAAAAAGTTCTATGAACATGGGTCCGCAATGCTTCCTTACCAAGATATGAATTTATAAATTTAATAGTGATATTGTGCCAAAAACTACAATGGCTATCATCCACATCATTAAAAGGGCTAGACTATGCTTACAATGGGAAAGTGGACAATTTGAACAATTATTATAAACAGTTGTTTTCCAAGTAGTATTAATTTTTTTTGTAAAAAATATTTTTGTGAGGTTATTGTTGTTTTCAACATAGTAACACTATTAATTAAAAAAAATCATATCTTGTTAAGGAAGCATTTGCGGACCCCTGTTCATAGAACATTTTTGACTCGAATTTACCTAAAAAACACGTAGTGAAATTTTGTCCCTTACCTCGTGGGACACCCTGTATACAGGGTAATTCAAATTCGACCCTCACCATTGGGATCTCAGAAACCATAAGAGATACGAGAAAGTTTAAATTGGGGCGAAGTTGCGCAATTTAAAGCTCAACCAAATGCTGTTTTAAAATTTTGATTTTCCGAGTACTTCCGAAGATATCCGAAAAAAATTGAAAATTTGATTTTTTGTTTTTATTTATTTCTAACCTTATTTGAAGAGATATCCCAAAACTAAAAGCATCTTTTCATTGCCACTTTTTCCTAGCTATTCGATGACGGATTCAAATTTTCCACACGACGTTTCGTTTTTTGTCAGTCATCATCAACTTTCTTTTTTCTTATGGACGCCATATTGGATTTTTAGCCCACCAAATAGTACGTTTTATTCTGATTTTAATGATGTATAACTTTGCCCCAATTTAAACTTTCTCGTATCTCTTATGGTTCTGAGATCCAATGGTGAGGGTCGAATTTGAATTACCCTGTATATACTTTCTTTTCTATTCAGTGACTTCTGATTGTTCCAAACCAAAAATGTTCAAAAACTTTTTACACCTACAGAACAGAATAGTAGATCCTGTGTTCAAAATTTTATCTAAATACATATTCTATCTGAAAAACTAATGTTTGTTTAATGGCACTTTAAATAACCCTGGTGTGGAATTAGTGGAACTTGTGCACTCTGACACCATTTAGTAGTAACAAACCATTTTTCTTCAACAATAATTGAAAAACACAACAAACGGAAAATTAATAATCACACTAAAACAGACATCACAAGTAGTGCTAAACGCGGTCGAACTCAAATATGCCTCGTGACATCATACGGCACTTATACCAAAAGTTGTCTGTTTGGTGCGCTTATAGTCTATTTAAAAACTAGCAGGAGTGAATGTGAATTAGGTTGGTAATAGTGATCGAATGCGATTGGTCAGTTGGTGGGATGATTTACACAACTGAAATCATAGCCATTACTAAGTTTTCTTTCGGATCCAACGCGTTATGATTCAAAAATCACGTGGCCACCATGTGATTTTAAAATTATGGTGTCATGTGATTTTTAGATCGTAACAAAATCATGGGTCGAACGAAAGTGCCTATTAAACAACCGGTGATTTCAAAAAACACCGGTTCCTCTACCATTTGAACTTTTAGTTTAATCACTGTCTATCTGTTTCTTTAGCATTTTAAAGTTGCTTGTTGCATCAGAGTCGTTTTAAGTTGTTAGTGAGTGTTTTTAAACCCCGTCTGGCTGTGTATTGATATAACAAAAAGGTTTTTTTTACCTTAATCTCATTCACATTTGATCAACAAACTTATGCCAATATCACTCAACTCATAAATTAAAACTAGGGATCTTTTTGGTAACTTTTGTTTGTGTATATCAGGCTTCTTCATTCGCTCCTAGTTTTTAAATAAACTATAGTATGCGTTTAAACTGCATTTGCTGATAAATTCGTTATTATAATTAAACAATTTAACAAAATAAAAAAACGTCTCTATTGATCAGAACACACCCTCTATACAAGAGAACACTAAAATATAACTTATTTAAAGTAATCATTAACAATTGGTTTAACATTGAGTCATGCATTGCTATGTTTATTTGTATTTACCTTTGCCTTCTCATCCTAAGCACCAATAAAAAAAATTGTAAATACATTTTATATGCATACAGAACAGGTTACTATTTAAGATAAAACAGATAACACTTTTTGAAATTCTACCAAATTTAGAAAAAAAAATATTTTAACTATTTCTTCCAATCTTTATTTATTATACTAAAAGGTTGTAACAAAAATAGCTGACCCTAATGGGAAAGTTAGTAATATAATTTTGAAACCATCTGTCTACAGCAGGGTGATAATAACTAAGATGTCCACATCACTAGGATCTCTACTTAGTATCTATTGATTGATCAATCATCACAATTAATACCACCTAAAGTTATACATTCTACAAAGGACATTCTGACAGTTTTCCAGGTTATATTGCATCCAAAGCAAATAATAGTTGCCTAAACTTATCTTATTTACCGCCATTTACAACGTCGTATTTTAAGCCAAGCTTAAGTTAAGTGTGGTTCAAAAGTTTGAAGATCACAGTTGAAACTCTACTCTTTTCCTGTATCTTCCAATCTGAACCACTCTTAATTTAAGCTTCGCTTAAAGCATGACGGTGCGAATTGGGTTAGTCAAACCTATTATTTCAAACTTTTTAACTGTTTGATTTTTTGAAACAATCATCTTTCATCATCAGAATAAAACCTCAATAAATTATAAATAAAACCTCAAAAAATAAACAAGTGTTACATATTGATGGGGGTGGTTAAAACAGCTATTATTGACCCACAAACTACAAACAGTTGTACACCTACTTCACCTGTGGACTTAACATAAAAGAACCAAAGACCAAAGGTTATTTTAAAATAATAAATGCTAGGTCACCAAAAAGCAAAAGGTCTTAAATGTGATCCTAATGATGTGAATCCAATTGTTTCACCCTGTACCTACAGTCAAGAAAGAAGAAGAAGAAGCCTAAACCAAGATATTATTGAAAAGTATAAATGCCTACCCTTAAAAATATAGGTATACATAATGTTTTGATAGGGCAGTAAGTTTTTTAATGCTGTCTTGTAAAATAAAGTGGAAAATATCAACATAAAATCTGTCAACTACCTCAAAACCTTTATGTTTGTGACAACACAAACAACCTACTAAATTATGGTTCCTACAGGCAATCAGGATAGCAGCTATTCCCCACCAAAAATTGAGTGTGTTCTAAAAAATATGTTATTATTAGGTCAAAAATATATAGGTAACAAAAGGAAC